>NC_056743.1:1155475975-1155478475 GCF_019279795.1 Protopterus annectens | reverse complement strand
TTCCTAACCATGTGCCCCAACAATCGTCGAGGTATCGTCTCCACATGGTTAACTCACCAGAAAAATGATTACCTTCATCATAAATCATGATAAACTCTAAATAACCCATATACAAATCAGCATAGATGGGGCAAATGTAGTCCCCATTGCTGTTCCACTGACCTGTAAAAACATTTGTCCCCAAAATGGAAAACATTATGCTCTAAGACTAAGCTAACCAAAGTTAGAAGAAAATCAGCATGTTCCTCAGTATATAACCCAGATCGGGTCAACCAATATTTCACAGCTTCAGTACCCCAAGTATGTGGTATACTAGTATACAGTGATTGTACGTCAAGCGTACATAAATAATTATCATTTGTAACCTGTAGATCATCCATTAGCCTCAGAAACTCATTAGTATCTTTAATCTGGGCTCGAACTAGCCCTAACAGTGGTTTCAGTTGAAATTCTAGATACATTGACAATGATTCAGTCAATGAACTTTGCCCAGATACAATTGGTCTACCCGGGGGAGAAACAATATTTTTATGAATTTTAGGGAGTATATAGAATAATTGGGGTTTAGGATCATCCACTATAAGCTCTTTTAACAACTGTTTGCTGATGCAACCCCTATTCTTATATTGCCTCAGTATACCATCAATCTTTTGTTTAAATTCCAAAGTGGGGTCAAATGTTAATGGAAGGTAACATTTAGCATCTGCCAACTGTCTTAATACCTCACCATTATAGGCCCCATGTGTCTGATGGACAAAGGTTCACAGTAAGTAAATTAATCCCCAGCTAACATACCTTCCACATAACCTGTAGCTACCTCTTTACTAACATACCCCACCATATAGGTATCCAAGGAACTCTGGAACAAAACTGGGTTGAGTTGTATGGCTAGATGGCTAGGACTGTAAAGACCCTGGTGGTTGTTAGCCTAGTACAAACCTATGACCTTATTATAGCTGGGCTTTTTTTTTTTTTTACATGACTTTGAAAGTGAAGCTTAACTGAAGTAAGGTGGGACTGTTGTTGTTGAGAGCCAGTTAACCTTTTAAAAGGAAATACAGTGAGATTTATACTCACTGGGGGAAGTAAATGAATTTGCAGAGTTTGTTAATTGTTGTTTGGATTAGATGGGCATTATATGATGAGAAAAGCAACACAATTAGGAAGACATAGTCCAGTTTTGGAATAAGTACATGTATGGTGAAAGATCACCTAGCCTGTTATATGAGATGATTAGTATTAGTGTGGCACAGTCCAAGCTGAGTATCGATACTGCCTGCCATTTTCTCTATGTGGTCTTAAAAGATAGGTTATTATCCAAATGTAGACCAAGGTACTTGCATTGCAAGATGGGATATTTGAATGCTAATGACTAAAGGCTTATAGCTTGATAACTTATGATATGAGCTGAATAATAGAGAGGCTGTTTTCAGCATTTACAGTTTGTTTACTTTTTAAAAGCCAGGTATATTTTATTAATCTTGAGGAGGTTCTGCTTTATGAAATATTATGGTGTATGTGTAAAGTCTAATTTGTGATGCATGTGCTGCCCTAGCTATGTCATTAATAAATAGGATGAATAGTACTGGGCCAAGTACAAAGCCGTGTGGTGGTCTGAAAGACAAAGTCCTGCAGCAGATGGTAGGTCATCTGCCTTGATGTCAAAAGTTCTTTGGGAGAGAGAATTTGCATACCATTGCATGACACTGCTGCTAAAACATTGCATTTTTAATTTATTTAAAAGGCATTTTCTGCTCACATGTTCAAACAGTCATATAAAACTACCATTTATAACACAAGTTGTTTTCATGGAAGAGAATATATTTTTCATTTACAGTATAAATAGCGTTTTGAGTGTGATGACCTGCCCTGAAACCATACTGTACATCTATTAGGGGCCCATGCCTATTAATATACTCAAATATTCGATTGTGTGTGACACTTTCAATTTTTGGGATAGGGGCACAGAATAGATATAGGCCAGCAGGCATCTGAAGAGTTGGGTGAAGGTTTATTTGGGATGGAAAGGATAAGAGAAGATTTAAACTGATGAGGGTCAATATTTGTGGTCAAACATAAATTGAAAATGTGTACAAAGGGTTCAGCAATTGACATTGCAGCAAATTTTTTGAAAATAGAGGTATGCTGTTGGAGCTGAAGTTTGATTTCTTTCAAGATTTTCAAGTAGTTCTTCTAACAGTTTTACAAAACATAGCTTTAAAATAAAATGCATGTGGTTGGACTGGGAAGGCATTTGAAATTAGGTAGAGTCTGAGATTTGGAATTATTTAGGAAGCAAGTGTTATCTGAGACTGGCTGTGCCGACCTCTTCTTCTGCTGTTCAAGCGACTCCTGGTTGGTAACGGAAATTGCAGACCCACTGGTTGAGCACCCTCCAAAAAAGGAGAGGCAGGATGAAGTTCTTCATCAATTTCATTTTGTATGCTTCCATTTCTCCATTATGCACTTGCGCCTGGATAGTAACCGTTTTTTTCTTATT
>NC_056743.1:1155435975-1155470975 GCF_019279795.1 Protopterus annectens | reverse complement strand
AGACAGTGGGCCAGATTCATTAACAGCTACATGAAATGTAACAATCCTGTTGGTAGCATGCAATTTGCTTATGCATTAAACAGCTCTACATGACATGTAGTGCCACCAAGCAAAGGGAAACCTTCCCCCAATAGAAGTTCCATCACAGATGGTGCCCAATCCAGTGTGTCATTCATCCTGTCCAAGGAGTCACCCACATAGTTCAGGGAGTCAAGTACATCAAAATGCATGACATTTAGTACCTACACTATCTTTTCCAAGGCCATGGTGGAATGTTCCTGTGCCTCCACTATGGCCCTACACATAAATCTGGTGGCTCCTAATGATACACAAGCATCAGGTGGAGGGTGGATAGCAGGTTTTCTCTGACCACCTCTACCAACCCTCCTATGTGGCACATCAACCTCACAATAGCTACAGAGAGAAGCTACCTGCTCTGCAACAGAGTAACCACATTGTCCTAATCAACTGTGTCACCATCAGCCTGTCCTATATCATAGCTCTAACTGTGTCATGGGTATGCACAGTTATACTGATTGTGTTCAAAATATGGGCAGGGGATGAGGGAGCCACAACCTTAGTGTCAGACTGGCCCTCTGCATCCCCCTGACTGTGCTTCTTCATCGCCACCCTCATCATCACAGGCTACCAATACTCTGATAGCAGGTGGTGGGGGTTCCACAGTGCCACTATCAGGATCACCTATGCTAACAACCAATAAGCACAACAAAGAGATTATAAAATTGATCACATATTTTTCTTATACAAAAGGTATGTTAACTCTAAGAGATGCTAAAGCTACACAAATGTTACTCTTATTTGGAGCTGAATCTACCTTCTATACAATAACCAAATGTGTGCTTGCCATGTGCAGGTGGGCTGTCAGCATCATCCAGATGTCCTTGTATGTGAGGAAGGGAAAGGAAGGAAGGCTAATAAGTATCACAATGCAAATGAAACAAGAAAAAGAGAACAATCGCCTTTACATGTGCAGATTAAGAATTTTCTCATAGAAACATGTATTGAACAGTTGGATCCCCCCAACACACTTCTCTATATCCCTAGAAATGTGTATTCTGACTCACATTTATCATTGGATCTATATATGTTAGACATCTAAGATATATGTATATAAAGATATATTTATTTATTTTTATTTTTATTTAACATTTGTTAACCGGGAAATTCCAACTTGGATCAAAGCCAATTTTCAGTATAAGGCCAGGGAGAAATGCTCCAGATGCATGTCTTTGTAACGTGGGAGGAAACCAGAGCACCCAGATGAAACTCACACAAATGCAGGAGGACATGCAGACTCCACACAGAAGGCACCCCAGCTGAGAATCGAACTGAAGAAACTCTTGCTGCAACAATGCTACCGCTGCACCACTGCACTGTCCTATATAACAATGGCACTTGTATTTTGGATACCTGGAAGTTCTGTTGGAGATACTCTTGGTCTGTTGTCTACATCAGCACAAACATCAAGGATTCTGTGTGAACCCCCCGCCAAACTATCTGGATCTCAGACTGTGAAAAGGTATTCCTGTGTTTCAGTTAGTTGTGGTTCAGTAGCAGGATCACCTCCAGTAGGCACCTGTTCCCAGACAACTACAGCCACCCTACAGTGGACAAAAGTTATCATATCACTTGTCCAGTGTCATATCTAGGACTAACTTCTCCCATGCCCTCCGACAGCATAGATGTTAATGACCTTCTGCTGCCATATCAGGCAGATTGGTCAACTCTGCCTCTCCCTAAGAGAAAAGCTCCAAGGCAATGTATGGCCTGGATAATGACCTAATTTTCTGCATCAGTCAATGGTGGCTTGCGGTATACAGATTTTTTTCTAGGGTGCCATATCCCTGTATGAGAGGAAAAAGAAAAAAGATATATAACTAAATATAAGATACACAGACAGCATGACTGTGAATTCAGTTATGCATGACTGTATGCATGCATCCTGAACAAAATAACTTAAAAGCTAATGCTCCATATGACTGCACACAAGTTAGGATAGCCACCCCCTCCAAAAAAATATTCTAAATGAAATATCAATAACAATCCATAACACTTCTGTAATACAGATAACACAGGTTTGTTAATTGTCTAATATATTGCAATTAATTATAACAATTCAGAATGTAGCAGTATAAATGTAAGACAAGTAATATAAGTGACAGGTGATGCAGAGTTTGAAACTGGCTTCTAGATAATTTTACTGAGGGAGATCATAATAAATCTTGACACTCATTTTGGTGTATGAATGTATTGGTATGGGAAACTCAAGTAAGATCAGTACTGACAAAAAGTGACAGACAGGTAGATCATATGAAATAATGGCAATATTAATTGTGTGCAATATGTGAAAAATGAAAGCATTTCTGTTGTATCCTATGCCCTTCTCCATTCCCATGGCATTAGCTAAAGTCTTAATATTGTGACAGTAATGTTCTGACAAGGAGATGTGAGAAGGCTGAATGTATCAGTGTAATGCAGTAGTGGCTCTGCCCTTTGCCAGATATACACTATGATTCAGTTCATGTTCCTTCAAATTGTTATCCCAAAAAAATTTGTGAATGTTTGATAAATAATGCCTTCTGCATTTGCTGCTTGACAGTGCAAAATGTACTTTCACAGCTTAAGGAAAAATGTGAAAATTTTAGATTAGGCAGCCTTACTTAGTGCATACCAGTTTGGTAGCATTGAACAGCTGTCAGTACTCTGGGTAGTATTCAGTGAAGAAAATACACCTCTCAGGTAACAGTCTCTGTGGCACAATGTGTTACTGCAGGGAGCTTAGAGAAAAAGGATAGCTGATGCACAGTTTAAATTCACTTAACTGATCATTTTGCATATGGTGGTCAAAATACATATTTAAGCACACAAACATGTTTCACTACCCAAAATGTAGTTTAGCCTACCTTATGTAGTGCAAACATACCTGGCAACTGTGTACTTTCCTCAGAACTCTGGACAGTACTAAGTGGAGAAATTTCACTTATCACATACCATTCTCTGTAGCACAAAGTGTAAGTGCAGTGAGCTTAGATAATGAACACAACTGATTAAGGGTTCAAATCCAGATAAAAGATACTTTCCAAGGGTGAAAGTATCCTGTTTTTCACAATTTGATTAGGGCTGTAAAACTAAAGAAAATAGTAATGTTAAACATGTTTACTGCAAGCAACGTATCAATAATGCTTGAATAAGTATACATTTCTGTGTGGCATATACCATTAATGCTTCACATACAGTTTCATGCTAATTTGTGCCCAATGTCATAAAATGACAATGATGATATTCAAAATTCACTTGCATATGTATATTGGGCATAGTACATTTGTTATAATTATTATGTCTCATCACATATCCTAACTTTGTGTTTAGGACAGTTATGTCTTGTGAAGAATGTATGTAAAATAACTCAGAGTGTAAAACACAGCTCATTCAACTGCATCCATATGAAATATATTTGCAATCAGAAATACTGACTTTTACATAGGAATGCATTTCCAGGGCTACTTAAAATTGCACACCCATACAGGCCCCTCTCACGCGAGTATCTCTTTTCATTCTGAAATTAGTATATCTATAATTACAATGCTTAAAAGTTAGTTCTCCTATTACAATGTCAATTAATAAATAAAGTTTAAATTTTTGCATTCTTTATCCCATGGATTTGATTTCCATTTTGTACAGGAATATTTTAGCATTGTATAACCCCCAACATCACAATATGCAACAATTCATCCTCTTTATCCTTCCAAACTTCATGGATTAAAAGCCATGCCATTAAGCATCCCATTGTTGAATATTGGAACCTGTGTCAATAGAATGAACATCACATATGGCAAAGCTGAATGCCATGTTTTACACCTTTACTGCTATGTGATGTAAGTAGTGCCAATGTGTCTGCGAAGGAATCCATCTGCCATCAATTATGCAAATGCAGTTGGCAAAGTCGTGTGTCTTTGCACACAACCAGTTACATGCAATAACTGAACTGGGTGCCAGTTGAGGAGTATGGAATATTTGTGGCACTCATTGTGAAGTGCTATAGCCATAGGCTGCTGCAGAGGATTACACCAGGCCTCAGTTTAAGGGTGAAGGTTGGAATAGCTAAGCCAAGGCTGTCTCCAGTGCAACTGGCATTCCACTTGCTGGGGAACAATATTGTTACTATAGTGACCTTAAGAAGTGTATGTAAGATCCCATAAGCTGATAGGAGGCTGTATTTAGGACTGCAAGCACCCCTCAGTTGTCAAAGTATATTGAACATTAACCTGTTTATGACATGCCATTAATGATCTCACAGCTAATGTATTTAATCGGTATGCTTTCATATATATTTCTTTTCTTTTTGTATTGTTCATCTGCAGAGGAAATAGCTGCAAACTGTGACACACATCTGGAATGATTAACTCTCCTCAGAGAGCCAGAAATTATTTTCTGTCCATCGTTCACTAGCATCTTATGCATGCATACCTCAACCTTTACATCATACATGCATGCCTTCTCCAATCGCTCTTGCTGCCTGCAGTAGGCAGTGAGAACACCAACTTAACTGTGTGTAGGTTCAATGCCCAGAAGCAGCAGTTATTTTTTTTTATTACAGGCTAATATCTCTAAAATATTAAAAGCAAGAATATGTCATAACAATTTAAATATAGTAACTGCAATTATAACATTTGAATGCATATATCCTATCCATTATAGGGACAGAAAGGCTGTTCTTTCTTATATCCTAGTAGTGAGATTCTCTATTTTATGACACATTCATACTCTAACATCATATATGGATGTGGCAAAGGTGTATGTTACTAAATTATCATAATTGTTGTATTGCCCCCAAAACTGCATTGAATAAATAAATTAATGTGACATGCCATGGATCTAATTATCTTTTTTTACCCCCGACCCTATATATTTTTTATCTGTATGTTGTATAATTTATTAACATTATTTTGTTTGCATAGCTTGCTGCTGAATCCAGTTTTTCCTGGGGCACTTGCAAGTAATACAGCGCTCTCTAGATTGTGTAACTAGATAAGTAGAAAGTTTAGTGCTCAACATGGAAAATGAGATTGTGTGTGTGCGTGTGTGTGTGTGTGTGTGTGTGTGTGTGTGTGTGTGTGTGTGTGTGTGTGTGTGTGTGTGTGTGTGTGTGTGTGCATGTGTATAACATTTGGTGCTGTTTCCACTTCTCGTGAGGAGAATGCATTTAAATTTACTAAAGTTGCCTTATCCAAGTTTTTACAAAAACATCCACTCTACAACACAGTGATGAGGTCATCCTGACAAAAGTGCATTCTCTCCCTTTAAAAGTCAGGCTTTTTCTGTGGTGTTTGCATGCAATACAGTGCTCTTTAGACTGTGTAACTAGATAAGTAGGAGGCTTGATGCCTAATATGGGAAATTTGCGTTTGCCTGGGTGTGTATCATGCTTGTTCTTGTATTCTTTTCCAGTGAGGAAAAATACATTTCATTCTGCATGCAGCTCCATTTCCCATTTTTTTTTTACAGAAACATCCTCTCTGAAACACACTGATGAGGTCATCCTGACAAAAGTGCACTCTCTCCCTTTAAGAGTCACACATCCCTTGTGGTGCTTATAATTAATGCATCACTCTCTAGCTTGTATATCAGAGCAGATAATTAGTTCAGGGCTCAATGTGGGGAACGTGTATTTACTATTGGGGTGTTTACAATTAGGTGAGCATGAACTCCTATGCAGCTGTGCTCATTCAGCTTCTATTCTACAGAATTATTTTAAACTGCTAAATGACTCCACCATCTCCTTATCCCAACTTTCACAACTACAACTTCATCGCAATACAGGGTACAGCTATGCATATTCGTCTAGTTCAATTTTCTACACATTACTTAGAGAAACCATGGCTTATTTAGGCCAATGCTATGCCCACAACACTCTAAATTAATGACTCTGATAAGAGTTTAATAGACTGAAAAAATATCTATTTAAAAGTTTTGGAGGTAAAACGGTGCAAACATTTGTTAAGTGGTGAGGAACGTTTAAATTTTTCACATGACAGGTGGGTTAGGAACAGCAATAAGACCACCTAATTACAAAATTATATTCTCTGGCTATACCCCTGGGGCAAAACCTTGATAAGGTAATTTATTCTAAAGTGAACTGTCACACTTTAAATGTCAGACTTCTCATGTGGTGCTTGGGTTTCTTACACTATTATCTAGAATGTGTAAATGGGTAGATAGGAGGCTTGAATACAGTAGGCCTTAAATTCTACAAATGTGTGTATGTCTGTAAGTAAATTTGGGTTAGTTTTACACATATTTGCAGTGCCAACATTTACAGCCACAGTTGCCTATAAATGTCATTTTACCAGACACATCTCTTTGGCAATACACTGCTGATGGCATCATTTCATAGATGCTGTATGCCTCACTTGTACTCAGTACTCTCCTGTGGTGCTGGTTTCTGATAATGTGCTGTATAGATGGTGAAATTAGATAGGTAGGTGGTTCAAGTCCATCCCTGCTTAAATAGTGTGCCTGTCATATACAGTTGGTCACCTCACAACCACCTTCATATACTCCTCCACTTATGACATGGATTTACATTGGTACAGTGTTTATTTATTTATTATTTATTTATTTACATTTGTTGACCAGGAGTGTCTGACTGGATGTAGGTCCATTTTCAGCAGAGGCCCGGGGAGAAAAGCTCCACAGTTAAAATAAACAGACAGTAGTTACATTGGATTGCATAGCGATTAACAATTTAACATAGCAATTAATTACAAACATATTTACAGATGAAGAACATAGTACATCAGTAGACAACTAGAATCTTTATCTGCGAAGTACATAACATACATTAACAAATGTTACAATAAGAAGTTCCTGCTGTATAAAAATTACTAGGCTTATGAGAATATGAGCTTGCTATAATCAAGGTAGTTAGTGGGTAGAAAGAAAGGTAGTGGTTGGATGGAGTGGGTGATATTAGAGTGGGAGTTGCAAGGGCATAGCCAGCATGTTTTTAGGTGCACTTTTAGTAAAGTTTTGAAGTGGATGCATGATGGTACGGAGGTAATTGTGGGTGGGAGGGAGTTCCATAATTTGGCTATGGTGCAAGAGAATAGTGCTTCACCAGCCGAGTTATTGGCTTTAGTGATCTGCAAGTGATTTTTGTTGCTAGATCTTAGTGGTCTGGTGGTGCGATAGGGTTGGAGTAGATTCTGGAGGGATGTGTTACACAAGCAAATCATAGCATCCCCAAGGATAATAACATTTTGTCCACACAATGATTATGTAATGATGCCATAACTGCAGTATCTCACAACCAGAGTGTGAATTCTCCTCCGTTGCTTGACTTTGATTCTGTGCTTTGTACAGTGCATAACTACATAAGTAGAATGCTTGAGGTCAGCTGTGAGAGTGTCTTTCACCCTCATACTGTGTATACTACTATTGAAAAACATACATGATGTGTAGCTATACAGTGTTATTGTGCACTTCGACCACTTTTTAGCATAAACATGCAGCTAATAAACAGTGGCGATGTCATCTATTCAGCTGTGCACTGTCACAACTGTACCACAATATGTCAGGTGGCATTTGTGATTCAGGCACTAATCTGTAGCTTGTGATTTTAGGCAGTTAGTTCATATCCAGCCATTGGGTGGCCATGGTGGTGCAGCGGTTAGCGTTGCTGCCTCACAGCAAGAGGTTCTCTGGTTCAATCCTCGGCTGGGGTGTCTTCTGTGTGGAGTCTGCATGTCCTCCCTGTGGTTGTGTGGGTTTCCTCTGGGTGCTCCGGTTTCCTCCCACATCCCAAAGACATGCTGTAGGTGGATTGGACACACTAAATTGGCCCTAGGTGTGAGTGTGTGCGTGTGCCTTCTGTGAAAGGCTGGACACCGGGCTGACAACTCGACACTGTAAAACTACAATGCCAATCATGAGCGGACGGTGATCCGCTGTGGCGACCCCTAACTGGGAAAAGCTGAAAGAAGAAGAAGTTCATATCCAGCCATTACTGCTCAGAGTATGTTATGTCACTGTTATTGTGACTGTACATGTCACTAACACCATTGTCAAACACATCTGCTGTGTACACATATAGATGTTGCTTATTCTTACAAAAAACTGTCATAATTTCTCACATGGCAATGCTTTTATTCAGAGTAATGATGACATGTGATTACATTTTCCTTACATAACATACGTAGGAAGTGTTATCATCTGTCACTTGGGAATGAGACAACATTCTGTATGTTGTTGCCTTAGCACAGCAATTAAAGGGACACATATCCCTTCCATCAATAACATGATGCAAGGCCTTGATATACCAACATATCTCATATTTGTAGTGACACTTCTATCATGGTGCATTCATTCTCTATAATATCATGTATTTTCTCTTGTCAAATGCTCAGGTGCTCAAAATCCACATTCAATGACTGTTAGCATTGTGTGTCCTTATACTGTAATGCATGTGTGGTATACACCACAGTTATAATGTGTATATTTACAGTGGGAGAGGCCTCCACCATTCCTTTTTCCTCAAACAGATTGGTTACAACACATACATATGATGTAATAAGTTAGCAGAGGTGGAGTGTCACACTTGTGTTAAGACTTCCACTGTGGTGCTAGTGGTTTATTCACATGTCAATAGACGGCAGAGTCACACAAGCTTGCTGTTCAGTTCCTGAAAGGGCAGCATTATGTGATTGTGCTGACATTACATAAACACCATTACATATAGTTATTCTTATCCGTTTTATTGTTGGACAAAGATATATCATCACAGGTTATAACTACATAGTAGTGAACTGGTCATCTGGGGCACGAGCATGTCCTGCTGTGACTGCTCCTGTGGCATGTCCATGGAGTACTGCCATGTATATCAGATAGACTATGATTCAATTCTGGAACAGTGTGTGTACCTCATGATGAAAACAGCTTCCTTGTCAAAGAAGCATTGATATTGTACTGTTAAATGTCATGTGGAAAGTAACCTGTGTAACTCCTTTCCTGCAGTCTGACTAAATCCATTTGTTCTTATTATATTCATAACCCTTTCCTTAATGCACACATTAATTTCAGTTATTTGTGACAGCCTCCATTGCTATCTGATGTGGCACATGCAGTCAATACAGAGGTGTGGAGAGAGCTTAGTATAATAGGCAGGGGGCTGAATCTGGTAACATCTGTCTGTCAGACAGTAGTGGCTTATACACAGCCAGTAGTCATGGCACAGACAGAGGGCCACCTTTTGCAGGCCTTGTCCTACAAGGGAGGGCATCCATATCCCTTATGATAGGAAACTGCAAGGGTGTTTTCATGACATAATAAATATGCATATTTTTGTGGCATCCATGACTGGTATGCATCTCTCCAGTATCTGTCCCAGAATGTGTTCAAAAATTACACGAGGTAAATGTTTACTATGTCATTTATTGCTCACAGGCATTACTTATTCTGAAAATAATTATGGTCTGCATTGCATGTCTTCGTCTGGACATTTTCTTATTACTGTAGTTGTTTTTGTCACATTATGCAGCTTAATGGCAGGTGAGGGTTTCATAAATGTTTCTTACCATAAGGCATACTGACAGACAATCAGAAACTGTGATGACTTCTCTATTACAACACTTTATTATGTTTTGGTACTGTTGAAATGATATTATGTTACTATTCCCTGTAATTACATGTGAGCATGCCCAGTATAAAGATGTCTGAGATGTCTGAAAATTAGCAATGGAAAACTTGAAATTATGAAATGTCATCCAATTTTTGTTGTCATTTTTCACTTATGTAAGTTGTGTGTTATTAGATTACCATTTACTATTTGCATGACTATACAACACTTGCTTATCTATTACATGTTTATATGTGATAAACCCCTTTCCTATGGGTGCCACTGACATTTCTTTGCAAAAACATGTCCATTTCTGATGTACATGACAATATAGCACTGGTGAATGCTTGCATACATAAAGTCTGTGTGCAATAACTGCATTCTGTGCATTCCTCCCATAATGTACCATCTGTCCTTGCTGTTATCTCAACTCAACATTTTATTAACATGTATATCATATTTCAACTCCCCTTTGTTACACTGCGGCTTTATATCCCTATCTCATCCTTTGTTGGCATATGTTTTTATTTATGTGCATAACTCTGGTTTTGTAATTGATATAAATTGCAGGATTTACATTAGAAATGTTTAACACTTCAGCACATTTGCCTGCAGTGTATGAGTACACTTTACCCATTTCCCCTTCCATATTAATTAATTATGCAGTACAGACTCTTCCTCAGAATTCTTTCATGGTACTTGCCCTTAATATTTCTGGGCTACAGCACATACTCATATCTTAACTTTGCCTATAAGCCAGCCATTTTGTTTACATTCTGTGCTCATGCTTGCGAACACCTTTCCATGGCTCTGAACATTATTGTTGGCCATGAAAAGGTACTTGCAAATGTGTAGGTATGACAAGCAGAATGCTTATTCATTTAGCACAGCTGCTCATTGTGCTAAAATGCTTAAATTACCTAGGATTAGCACAAAGCCTACATGATTGTTTTTTTGTAAACACCTTTATTGAATTATCACTTGTGACAAAGGCAAATTTACATTCATATAAAAGTAATCAAACTATATTAACATAAACATTATACTTCAGTATATTGCAATATATCATATAACCTAAGCAATATTACATAAATTATTCAATTCCTGCCTTTTTTTAAACAAGATACATCTTTATTAAACCATCACTTACTGCATAGGCAAGCATACATTTATATAAATGAAAACAAACCACACTGACACAATCTTAGTTGCAAGTATTTTATATCACAAACCATACTGACACACTCCCACTTGAAAGCCTACATGATTGTTAATGAATCTTCAGCACATTGACTGACACCCCATCCTGGCTATCTCATAATGTATACACAGAGACAATTATACTAGGCAATGTTAACATCAACTGGTCAAGTCTCACTTCTGAGATAATGGCTTCTAGTAAAAACCTGTATAATTTCTCCCAACTTATCAATGATTGTACCAGAATCAACCTGAAAAATGGTAAGACTACCACCATGGACTGGTTATTAACAAGTCACCCTAACAATATAAGCTCCCACAGCACCATAGCTAGCATACTTAATGACCACCTGGCGATATATGCCACAAGACAATGCCATACTTCTCCAAAGGAGCACAAATATAAATCCTCTCACAACATCAACAGCTTTGACACACAACTGTAACACCTCTTCTTATAACTGAGTCATCCTACAGATCTTGCCACCAGATGATACAGTTGTCTATTTTAATGAAATATTTATGGAACTGTTAAACAACATGATCCCCCTTAGGCTTAAAAGAATGTAAAACAACCTTGCTCTTTGGCTCACTCTTACTACCTGGAGATTAATGAGGAATAGAGATAAAGGCTAGAAGGCATGGGTTTGTAATAAAACAGAAGACAATCTTTAACAATATAAATACTTATGCAATAAAGCTAAATACCAAATCAAACCTGAGAGAAACTTTATTCATCAAATTTGTAGACTAGATGCGACAAAAATTATAGACAATTCTGAGCCACCATATCTAAAATACTACACACTGTCTCAAATAGACAACCAAACCCACACACCCACTGGTCAGCAGAAGGGACAGCTAATATTTTTAATGATCACTCTATCTCTAGCATTGGTTAGCTATTTCACAATGAAACTCAAAACACATCAATCTCGGGGGGGGGGGGGCAAAGCCAAGATGGCTAACTGATAGCAGTTTCTCAGAGCTCCATGAAACTAAAATAAAAAAAACAGGAAATAACTTATTATATTTTAACAAAAATACTTAGAATTGATAGATGAAAGTATAAACTATATTATTAGTAACTCTGTTGAAGTTACAGTTTTTTCCTGTCAAATTATAAAGGAGAATATATCACTTGTGGAGATGAGAACTTTGAAGGCTTCTCACACTGACATGGCTTTAAAAAAAGAAATTCAACTGGTGATATCTGCTTTACAAGAACTCTCATTAAAAATGGATGATTTTAAAGAGAATCTACAAAATCTCAAGGAAAATTGTCTGAGACAAATAGATTCACTCAAGGAACTTATACAGCAGTATCAATCCAAAATTACAAATTTAGAAACATCTCTGAATGATTTTGATGGAAGGCTGAAAGAAGAAGAAATCCAGAAAGAATTCCTCATCAAACAAAACACTTGGCTTCTCAATAAAGTAGATGACCTGGAAAACAGGGAGAGAAGGTCAAACATAAGGATTTTTGGCATCCCTGAGAGAGCTGA
Source organism: Protopterus annectens (assembly GCF_019279795.1). Taxonomy (NCBI): domain Eukaryota; kingdom Metazoa; phylum Chordata; order Ceratodontiformes; family Protopteridae; genus Protopterus; species Protopterus annectens. The sequence goes on along the minus strand of NC_056743.1, from coordinate 1,155,458,633 downwards.
AGGAGAAGATATCATTTCTTTGCTGAACACCTGGATTCCAGAGATATTTGATTTAAAAGAAGGTATTTCCTTTGGTATCAAAAGGGCTCATAGAACTTTAGGAAAACCAGTGTCAACATCCTCTTCTACTCCTCCCAGATCAAGTGTCATAAAGTTTTTATCTTATTTAGACAAGGTGTTGGTCCTGAAATCTGTTTGAGGAAAAGTCCATTAAAATATAATCAAAATTCAATTAGGTTTGACAAAAAATTATTCTACTAGAGTTCTGGAACAAAGGAAAAAAGTTTGGCCATTAATAAAACTGTTAAAGCAGAATAACATTAAAACTCAGCTTGTCTTTCCTGCCAGAATTAAAAATCTATATCAAAATGAAATGAGGTCATTCAATACCTTGGAAGAAGCCACTGCCTTTATTAAGAACAATAACATTATTTCCTTACTTGAAGATATGGAATGGGCATCTGCATCATTGAAGAGGGTGACTGATAAATCTTCTTGGACTGATGTTAAAAAGAAAAAGCAAAAAACGGAGTAAAAGATTGCTGTTCCCACTAAATCTCTCAAAGCATCTACTGCAACTTGATTCTAATTTGTTCTATACTTACTAAATATTCAATTGAGTGATATAACTATACAGTAAATTGTCACTGCTTTTATGACCGTAAGATGACATGCTTTAGTTCAGATAACTTACAGTCTTTCTGCTGTGCTAAATGCTTTTCTGGTTTGTTGTATAGGTATAGTCACTCCTCAGATCAATTCACCTAAATGTTTTTTGGATGCACTAAAAATATGTCATATTTATGATTTAGTATATATCAACAAATTTCTTCATTACACACAATTTGAGATTATTTAGAGGGTTAGTCTTGGTACTGGTGTGAACTAGAAACTGTTTGCCGACTTTTGATATAAATTGGGTCTCTCACATATTTGTATGCTTGTATGCTTTATGAAATATTTGTATGCTTGTATGCTTTATGACACTAGTTTTTTTTAAACAGTTGCTATTTATGATTTCTGTAGGGTTTTAATGCTACAGCTACTGTCTGCTTCCCATTCACAATGGATGTGCATTATTTAATATGAATTCAGAAGAGACACTGCGTTTCCTGGATCCTTACAAGTATGTCACCCTTGTATGTTCACATAGTGATAGCGAATGTCTCTAAGATATGGAATGTTCATGTTTGGTTTAACTGATGGGAGCCAGCATTACAGAAAATGATTTGGTGATCGAAAATAGAAGGTGATGACATGGTTTTAATGGTCCATTCAACCAAATAAAATAGGTGCATTAGATGAGCTGTGAAAGCCTTTATGTAATGGGAGAGGTATGTTTTTAGAATTCTTCCAGAAAGACTGTGATCAGATGATTGGATTTTGTCGGTTGTATAGGGCTCAGTTATTGGAAAGGATATATGACACTGATGTTTTTGGTGTGTGCTGTATTGATTCTGGAGTCCGGAGGTTGTTTATTAAGTGTTGGGTGCTAATTTAGTGATTAGAGCTTTTTTGAGGGTTAAACCTTATGTTTGTTGCTGTAAATGAGCTGACTTTGTGACTTTGTGACTCAGTTAGAGTGGGTCAGGAAACTATGCCCTGTAGTGTGTTGAGAGGGAAAATATCAATATGTAGTTTAAGAAGTGAAGCTTTTTCACTTAGCTCGAGACATTATGCATTATCTGCTACCAGATCAGATTTCATTACAGTTAGTGTATATGTGCAAGACTAATTGTGGATGTCAAAGACACTGATTGGTCAGTACAGCATAGTGAACTTTTTTCATTTGAACTACGAGTTACGCTGTCTGCAAACATATTCAATGTTCTTTTTCAAAGTGATGACTATATTTTTGTGGTCAAATAATTACAGAAATGTTATTTTGTCCTGCAATCAGTTAACTATATGTTCTATTGCTAATGAAAGGAATGGATTATTTATAAATAGCTCTTTATGAATAATAGCTCCAAGTTCATATTGGCTCATTTAACTTTGTATTTTTTAATTTATATACCTCTTTTTTACCAATACATTTAACAAGTGTTAAGTATAGTCTTAAACATATGCAGGAAAGCTCTCTTTACCAAAGACAGGCCTAGACAGTCAAAAGGAGAAGGTAAACACTTGCACTGCACCACACTCATCACATAGTCCCTTAAAACCTACGCCACCAAAACACACACACAGAACCACAAAGCACACACCTACATTCGCGGAGGCTCTTTGTACTAATCTGCCCAAACAACAAAGACCTCCAAAGCAGAAATGCAAGCAACCTCCACCCCCCAACACAACCCAAATGACACATAGTCCACATACTCAGTGTGCCACACAACTATAGCCCATAAGGCATAACATACCCAACACTCTAGTCATAGGTGACTCTATAGTCAGGCACACTGATGTTCCACTCACCAAGCTAAACAAGGAAAAAGTTACTGTCAGCTGCCTGTCAGGTGCCAGGATCCGCCACATAACGCACGCACTCAGGTCACTTCACAACAAGTACAAATATGACTCTGTCATTGTCCATGTTGGTGTGAGTGACCTGAGATGTACCTCCCTGGACTACATGAAAAGAGACATGGAGGAGCTCTCTGATCTTGTAGCCCAGGCCAGTATGTCCCTAGCCCTGAGAAGCATCCTGACATCACCCAGAATGACACCACAGTACAAGGACAAAATTATTGACTTTAACAACTGGCTAAGCTTCTGGTGTCATTCTAAGGGAATCCAGTATCTGTCTGCCTGGGATGACATGATCGACAGACCATGCTGCTTTGCCAGAGATGGCCTGCAACTGTCGCCCTTGGGATTCCGGATACTGGCAAAGGCTCTTGCCACCCCTATAGTGCCTTTTTTAGGCAAGGTTCAAATGACAAATTCACCACTGTAACAGGTACAAGCAAGCAAAATCTGAGGGTAATGCTACTCAATGCTAGAAGTCTAAACCTCAAAATGCACTCACTCGAGGCACTCCTTAAAATGGAGAACATTGACATCTGTGCAGTGACAGAGACCTGGTTCAACTCTAGAGAGCACCCCTGCATTACCAGGCTATAATTCATACCACATCTTTTGGCCACCAAACCCGGACCGAAACACTAAAGGTGGAGGCGTGTCCATATTCATTAAGGATATCCACACCTCCAAGCTAGTTGCTCAGCATAATGCATCAGAGATTATCCAAGTTCAACTAACTCTGGGCAAAACTGCAATCCAGATTGTAGCTTGCTACAGACCCCCCATCATGCCCCAGGATTCCCACTCCTCTTTTCTTGATACACTGGAAAATATTAAGGTACAACCCAACACTCTAATAATGGGTGATTTCAACTACCCTACCATTAACTGGGAAAACTACTCATGTACCAACTCTTTTGCTCAACGTTTTCTGGAAATCATCAATTCCAATGCTTTGGATCAACTTATCCACACCCCTACCAGAGGCAGCAATATCCTAGACCTGGTCATCACCAACATGGGTGACCGGTGTTCCACACCAAAGGTCAGCTCCTCGTTGGTCAGATCTGACCACAAGCTAATCACCCTAGACATCCACATCCCGCTCCCAACCCCCATTAGGAAAACAACCATAAAAAATTTCTCCAAAGCCAACTTCACGCTTCTTAAGACAGAAGTGGCAAACTTCATGACACCCATGCAGATGGGCAATAGAGGTACAACTGCTGAATCCTACACAAATGCACTTTATAAGCACTTACACAAGTGCATGGATCGTGCTATCCCTAACAGAACCAAGATGCTATCCTCCAAAAAAAGGAAGCCAATCTGGTGGTCTTCTGCCCTAAACAAACTCTACAACAGAAGAAAGAAACTGTTGCAAAAAAGAGTAAAATCCCATGATTGGAGGAACTCCCTGGTCAGCCTCAGCAAGAAGCTGAGATCCCTCATAAAATCCTCCAAAGCTAGTTATGAAAACAAAATTGCCACTGATTCTAAAGACAACCACAAAGCATTCTATAGCTATGTTAAAAATCTCAATGGCAACACTCAGATCTGCTCTGAGTTACAGCACAATGATACTAAATATACAGAACCAACTGATATTGCCAACATCCTGGAAGATAGGTTCGGTGCTAACTTTACCCCCCTCTCACCCCCTAAAGGGCCCATCTTTATACCGGAAGAATGCAAAGTTCCTGTAATCATGGCTGCACAGGTAAAAACTTCACTCTCCAAAGCCAAGAACACAGCATCCATGGGAACTGACAACATCCCAGACTGCCTTCTACATGAATTACAGAATGAACTGGCACCCCACCTAAGTACCATGTTCAATCATAACCTCACCTCAGGCTTTGTGCCCATTGAATGGCGCACCGCAACAGTTATCCCACTCCACAAAGGGGGGGGGGGCCACAACAGACCCCGGGAACTACCGCCCCATTAGCCTGACAAGCCTCATCTGCAAGGCCATGGAACGTATCATCATGGAACTCATAAACAAAGACATTGGAGATCTCCAAACCCTGGACCCCACACAGCTTGGGTTTGTAAAAGGCAGATCATGTCTCCTAAACCTGATAGACTTCTTTGAAGTAGTCACCAAGGCCATGGAAGAGGGTAAGGTGGTTCACACAGCCTATCTAGATTTTGCCAAGGTGTTCGACACCATCCCCCACTCTGGAATTATAGATAAACTCACTAAACTAGGTATAAATCCCTATGTCACAAGATGGGTTGCAAACTGGCTTACTGAAAGAACCCACACTGTGAAAGTAGCAGACTCCAAATCAGACTTCAGACCAGTGACAAGTGGAGTACCACAGGGTTCAGTCCTGGGTCCTCTCCTGTTTGGTATCTACTTCTCTGAAGTACAGGCTAACACAGAAGGTCTTTGGCTAACTACATTTGCAGATGACTGCAAACTAGGAGCCATAATTGAAACTCCTAATGATGTGGACATCCTACAAAAGGGCCTCACTGAGACAGATGCCTGGTGTCAAAGACATGGTCTCAAGCTCAATGCCAAAAAGTGCATTGTCATCCCCTTTGGTAAAAATTCTGTACCCATGAACTACCACATAGGCGGCAGTCTACTTAACACTGAAAGTGTGATAAGAGACCTTGGGACACAGGTGGACAGTAGTCTCTCCTTTGATAATCACATCGCCAAAGTGGTCAGGAAATCATTCTACATGGCACACCTCATCACAAAAGGTTTCTCATCCAGAAAAAAAGAGGTCATTGTTCCCCTCTACTCATCACTCATTAGACCCATTATAGAGTACAATGCCCCTTTTGGTATGTACCTCACAAGACATCTACAACAACTGGAAAGGCATAAAATACCTCACAAAGAGGATTACTGGCCTCAAACAGATGCCTTACGCAGACCGTCTCAAAAAACTCCAGCTTTACTCCGTCGCATATCGCCTACTCAGAGGCGATCACTGCCTAACATATAAAGCTATGTCAAGCACAGAGCTGTTGGACATGCTCCACTTAAAGAAATCCCAATCCCTCCGAGCTACACGCTCTAGGGACCTAAACCTTGTCACCACAATAAACAGAACATGCTGGAGGGATAGATTCCTATCCCAGAGACTTCCCGTACTCTGGAACAGACTACCTATCTATGTCAAACAGAGCTCCTCATTAGCACTCTTCAAGAAAAATCTTGATGATTGGATGGGTAATAAGAAATTCACCCCAGGGATCACTTCCGTGGTTCTGCTTGACAGAGGCACAGGAAAATAATTTTCTTTGGTGGCGAAAGCCAGGGTACATTTTTGGCTAGGCTTGTATAGGCCCTAGGGCCTATAGTCTAGTACCTACCTATGAAGCTATGAAATATGTATGGCTAATGGCAATAACTGTAAGGATCTTGGAATACTACACTATATCCTGACCAATATATGTGTGAGTAACTTGGATTGAATTATAATGCATTTAACATGATGAAGTTTCTACTGTATCATAGATATTATTTTATGACTCAGATGCCATGTTCTTATTAATTACAAAGTCATGGTCTTTAGTATACCAGTGTCTTTGTGAAAGGGGAACAACTCAGTAGTGTTTATAACTTGTGATAACACAGCAAAGAAGTTATGAGTTTCAGTATTACCCTATTACCATTATAGATAAACACGCCTAAATCTATCTTAATACTGCCCTTTGAGTTATTCACTTTTAAGACCTGTTCTCCATAGTAAGTCTTATATAAAATAATGGTATCTAATATTTTGCCATATTAACAGACACCAGTTAATTACTATTGATTCTTAGTCATTCATTTAAACATTTGATATTCTATAAGTTTAGAAACTAATTAAAGACAAGTACATTTTATGGAATACTTCTAATAACCTATGTTAACTTCATTTGTGAATGCTATACACTCAAACTATGTACTAATACCTAATTCTTGTGATGTTTGCTAAGTGGGGAACTATTATGATAAGAACTATAAACAGGACAAGTGAATACAAACACTAAATGATCTGAATTTGTTTCGTCATTCCAGAATTTTTATTAAAATCAATTCAGATGATATACTTAGGTATATTAAGTAATCAAAACACTTAGCAACATCTGCATTATATTGAATTCAACTTTAGTAGATAAGATAGACCAACTCAGATTGTTAATAAAACTGATGTTTCTTTAAATTATTAAGCACTGAAATTCAGACTACATATACTCTAATGTCTTCTTGTTTCCTTAGTGAATAATTACTATAAAAATGTTACTGTTTTAACTATATTGTATGTAACTATTTGTTTCTAAAATCTAAGAGGAATTAATATCTGATTAGTTGTTTATTACTACTCTAATTCTCTTAATCTATAATTTATTCTCCATTTCTTGCTTTGATTTCATGGGCTCAAACAAACATAGATTGATGGTTGGGATAGTTAGTCTAGCAGATTTAGTTTTGTCTGCTAGACTAGGAGTGCATTTCATTTCATGTACAGGGTGTATTAATGTTTATATAAGAGTTAAATGTGCTAAATTCTTGCTATTTAACTATTTCTCTAGTTGTAAAATGTCTGATATATTTTTTTACTTTTATCTTTCATGGGAAAAGTTATTTGGATTGAGATAAATAGTAATTTAACATTTGATATTCTGTTGTCTATACAGGAAGATAATTATGTATACAGGATTCTAATAATACAAGTGCCCCTATTTTTTGTCATCTTTAAAGAATCCTGATATAGATTTAACTTTAGTATCCTTAAATACTAATGGCTTAAACAACCCATATAAAAGAGCTAACCTATTAAGGTATCTTAAACTAAACAAGGCCCATGTGTATTTTCTCCAAGAGACTCATTTTAAAATGAATGACACATTTACATGGGATCCTAAAAAATACACAATACTAGCTCAATCTTCTTATGAAAACAAGACCAGAGGAGTAACAATTCTATGGAAAAAGACTTTTTTGAATCCCCAAATTATTTATAAACATGTAGATAATGATGGACTCATGGTTTTAGTTATACTTAAGTTTAATAATAGAATTTGGACCCTGGTTAACTTATACTGGTTTCTGGGTATGGGGGTTGTACTAGTTAAGAAACACTTAAACTGCAACTGCAACCAGTTCTAAAGGTAATATTATACTAGGAGGTGATTTCAATTGTATCACAGATGCTACAGAAACTACAAATAGGAGATTCTCATAGGCTATCATCCACAGTCAAACAATTAAAAAAATGGACAGAACGGTTTAAATTAAAGGACACCTATAATGCTTTTGGACCAAATTATTTACTCTTCTCACACCAGGACTATAGGCATGACACCCAAACTAGAATAGATAAAATTTATATCTCTCCAGATCTTTATTCTAAAATTTTGAATTTTTCAATACAGCCATGTCCCTTTATGGATCATAACTCCCTTTTATTAGTAATTCACCTAGAATTCATTCTGTTAGTTATCACTTCAAGGATAAATCTTGGATAACTTCTGAACTCCGATTCTTTCTAGAGACTAATTACAATCCAGAAACAAACATAATTATGGTCTGGGATTCTCATAAGGCCTATTAATATGGTAAAACCATTAGCTGGTACAAAAATAAAATCAAAGAATGGGATTCAGAGTTACAGCAACTCCAAAAATCAAATCTTATCTCTTAAATCTAATAAGAACTTAATTACTATGGATAATAAGAAGAAAGTAGAAGAAGCAAATAAGAATTTATTTATTTATTTTATTTATTTATTGCAGTTGGTTTACCAGGATAGTCCATTGGGCCTCAAGGAACCCGTTTTCAATGGAGTCCTGGGGAGAAAAGCTCCAAAAATACATTTTACATACTTACAAACATATATTCACACATACATTCAAAGTTTAACAATAAGGTAAAAAAGCAAAAAAAAATGTACAGCTAAATACATTGTGCAGAAAAACGTAATAATTATTATTATCCATTTATACAGAGTAGTTAGGAAAACTTAGTCACTAGAATGTTAGAGGAGACAGAATTACAATGAAATATTATCTCATAAAACTAATTTAGCTATGGAAAGACTGAAATTAAATTCTTATGCTACTTCTCCAAAGCATCTCCATAACCATCTCCATAACCTATCTGTGAAAGTTAAGATACAATCAAAAATTAATAATATTGATAGCATCTTTCATGAAGGAAAGAAAAAAAAGTCTCGGACATAGGTGACATTCTGGTGGCTTTTAATTATCACTATACAGAACATCATAAAGACAAAATAAATACAAATGAATTTAAGAAATTAGAAAATATAGTTTCCAACATAACAAGAATTCCTGAGGAATTAAAGCTAGATTTACAAAACCTATTTCACAGAAGGAAATTATAGATGGGATTAAAGGAAATAAGTCCAATAAAGCACCTGGAATAGATGGCTTAATTACTGAAATTTATAGATTGTTCCCCTCTTCTATAATCTCTCTCCTACATAAAACCTTTCTTGAAGTTCAAACATTAGCAAACATTCCTCCTTCTTGGAGATATTCTCTAATTTCTCCTATATTAAAAGAGAATAAAGACCCTATTCATTGTAACTCCTATAGACCAATTTATTTGTTGAATAATGATTATAAACTATTTATGTCAGTTATGGTCAACAGATTGAAAATACCCATATCTAAAATAATTAATGAAGACCAAACTTGTTTCATACATAATAGACATACACAGAATAATATAAAAAGAGCATTAACAATAATAGATTATCTCAATAGAGGAAACCATGAAGCATTGATAATAAGTCTAGACATTCAAAAGGCCATTGACTCCTTAAATTGGGATTACTTAATTAATGTTTTACAGTTATTTGATTCCCCCCCTATTTTATAACACTTATAAAGAAAATCTATGAAAATAATCTAGCCTATGTCAAAATAGGTCCCTTTACTTCCAAAGCAATCCAAATCTCTAGAGGTACTAGACAAGGATGCCCTATGTCACCTATCCTGTTTGCTCTGGCCATAGAAATACTTGCCATCTTAATACGTAACAACCCAAAGATAAGAGGTATAGATATATATGATCAATATAGTTCCAAAATAATGATGTTTGCTGATGGTGTTCTACTTACTTTACCCAACTCTAAAGAAGTGTTAGGTGAAGTGGATATGGTAATAACAAATTTTCAAAAAATCTCAGGACTATCCTTCAACAAATCAAAATCAAAATATTTATTATTAAATAAAAAATGAGACACAGGTATCAGTTATCATATTATTGGTAACCAAGTTCGAGCTGTAGACTATTTAGGAATAGTCCTATGTAAGAATATAGGGGAAACTTTAAAGTTGAATTACGCAAAAACCATAGACCTAATCAAGACATTGATAAACAAATGGAATAATATCTTTATAACATTTGAAGATAGGTTACAACTGATATAAATGGTTTTGTTACCCAAAATATTATATATAGCACAGGCTCTTGTACTTCTACCAGAAAAAAAATTCTTAAAGAAATTACTTAAATGCTGATGAAATTCCTATGGTACCCTAAAAGGAATAGAGTGGCATATACTCATCACATCAGAAAATGGGAACAAGGGGGGGTAAAATTCCTGGAGATTTAATCTTATCTAAAGGCATCTATAATTAAAATAGTGATAAATTGGATAAATCCTAGATATTCTTCCAATTGGAAACAGTTACATTCCATAATATTAATGAATGAAAATGATCTATCAAAAAATGCTTTTATAACTGATAAAGCTAAGATATGGCGCTATTTAAGTTTAAACTTACAATATAATACAACAAAATTAATTAAACTAACACTAATAAATCATATTTTTGATGTTTTTAGGAAATTCGTTAACACAAACTTAGATATAAAACTGTGGTATAGATTTCTAATACCATTTACTATTACAAAAGACTTCCCAGATAAAACACATAGAGAGATTTTTGGATCATGGGAGAATAGTAATTTATTTTGTTGGCTGCAATGTATAGAAAATCAACATGCTTTGAACACACAACAGATATTGTCAACCTATAGACTATCTCCTAATGGCTGGTTAGTTCTTCAGAGTGTCACAGTGTACACTAAGGATCTGTGTAGAATAGTAAACTTGTCCTTCAAAACCGTACCGAAAATTATAATCTGGATTTTTGAAATCCTATATAATAAAACCAATATTAAGAATGAATTATCATATCTGTATAATGTTTTAATTGTTTATAACACAGCTCCTAAAGCTTCTTACTGGCAATAACTAACTAATGGGTTTCAAGTATCATTATCAATGGAAGACAAAATGAACATTTTACTTTCAGTCAGACTAACTTCTCATTCACAATTCTGGAGGATTTATCCTGGACATTTCTACACAGATCCTTTTTGACACCTGAGAAACTTTCAAAAATAAACTCTTCAAATAAGTTGTGTTGGAGATGTCAGTTGACTACTAATGCAGACTGGTCTCATGTTTTTTATGACTGTATTAATATTAAAACATATTGGAATTGGAACAAGATTAGCAATTTTTTCAAACAATTTTTACAGATATATTTGTTTTGATAAAACCTTTAATTTTATTGAATGTAATTAATAGTAATCATATGAAGAAAGACGACCTGTATTTGTTGTGGACCATGTTAGCAATAGCTAGAAAATGTATGTCCAGAAGATGGAACTCTAATGTAGCACCCACTATGGAGGAATTCTTATCTTTACTGAAGAAATGCATACTAATGAAGACAAGAACTAAAGAGCTAAGAACTTTTTCTAAGCCATTGGTTAATAATCCGTGGAGGAAAGTTTTGAATTTGATTGATACTTTACAGCTGGAGTCAAACTCTTCCTAACAACCATAGTCAACATATTAAGTTATTATTTATTGACATATATCATTATCTAAATCCTTTTTGTCAGGATGAATGTAAATATTGTAAATAGTTATTGAATGTTATGAATGTATCAAATTATTGTGTTATTTCATCAAAATAAAAATGATTTGAGTAAAAAAAATCACATCAATCTCCTCTAATAATCTGGCCACATCCCACTCAGTCTCACCTCTCAGTTCTAATAATACTTACTCATTCTCCTTTCAACCAATATCTACCATAGCAATCAAGAAATACCTCATACAAATTAAACCAAGTGAGTACATTAGCTCCATAAATAGGTCTATCCGGTGATCACATGCCGCAATCTTACGGGAAAAATCTGACATCATCCCACTTCCCAAGGGAGGTAACTCTAATGACATATCCAACTTTAAACTCATTGCCATTCTCGTCTTTTTCAAAACCCCTTGAAAATTGAATGAATTATCAATTAATGGCTCATATACAAGCAAATAACTGCCTTACCGCCATCCAACATGGTTTCAGACTAGGGCATAACACAACAACAGCTCTCTTAAACTTCACCATCACAACTAGCCAGAGACAAAGGACAGCTGGATTCTGCCAAGTTTCTGGATCTGTCCAAGGCCTTTGATACTGTTTCCCATAGCTTTTTTCTAAAACAGCTCTCTTCACTTGGTCTGCCAAACAACTCCACCAAATGGTTCTCCAGTTACCTTTCTGAAAGACTCTAGACTGTTAAATGAATTAATTCTTACTCATCATTCCTACCCAAGATTCCATACTGGGACTACTGCTTTATAACATATTTAGCAATGTGCTACACTCTGCCAAATGTCAAGCATACCTTATACAAAATGCTGACAACTGTACATTAATATGTGCTACCAGTAACTTAATTACTCTACAAAACCTCACCCAAAAGTCATTTTCATCAGTTGAGAGCTGGCTGAATAACTCACAGCTTCTATACAATCAAAAAAAAAAAAAAAAAAAAAAAGCTGCTACTATTCCTCTCAAAAGCCCTTACACATCTCAAACTTTCTCAGTAACAGTGCCTGATAACACCCCTAAAAAAGTCATTCCCCACACCAAGCTACTGATGACAACTAATGATAACCTGACATTTTCTTACATGAACAAAGGTTATCAAAAAAAAAAAAAAAAAAAAAGAGAGTGTGCATGGTTGCCATGCATGGCAGAAGTGAAACTTCTATAAGGAAGTATGAAGGAGCTTATACTGTACTGTACCATTTGTTTTCCTTCACACTTCCTTACAGAAGTTTCACTTCTACTGCACGGGCTGACCATGCACATTCCTTTTTTTGTATCTTTTTGCTCCAGTTGTGGCATTGATATTGCCATGATTATAGCTGCTGCAACTCGTCATTGCTTAAAGATTTGTTTAAAAAAGGGTATTATGTAACCAAGGGAACACAGATAGGCACATTCAGTTAGCCAATTATACTTGGACTTCAGTGAGGTGAACAATTTACCATACCTTCATATTTAATAGTAGTATTACCAATGTTTAATTGTATTTAATGATTTTGTACAGTTTTAAGAAGTAAAACTTTAATAAGGAAAGCATTCCTATTTAATAGAAAACCCCCCTCCCATTTTGTCAGCTGGAAGTTGGAAAACTGAACTGAAATATTTATGGGCAGCATAAAAAGGTTGGATAAAATTGTGCCATAAGTAGTCTGCAAGTGTGGCACTGTAGATAACCATGCAGCATACTGTGGGTGATCGAGACATCAAGGGGACTCGACTGCTGTGGGAATGATGGTAGCACTCAGGAGAAAAGATGATGCTGGAACCAACCCACTTGTGTTGATGAGCTGCCATTGCCCAACTTTACTACTTGGTATTCTGATGCTCTTACAATGAGAAAGACATGAGGCTGGAGAGGGGAGTGGAGAGAGTGGCTTTGGCTGCTGAAGTCCTGTCTGTTTGCAATGGGGGAAGAGCCATTTATTGTTAGCATGATGGTTATGAAGAAATATTTTTACCAGTCTACACCCTGCCCCCAGCAACATGCAGTAAGTTTGTATTTATTGTATTAAAGTATCTTCACATTTTTTTTCCTCTGTATGTTTCCTTGTTTGCGGGTTGTTTAAAGATTGCGGTTTAACATAATAGAGCACCAACCTGTTTTTCTTTTAGAGTTGAGAGACTGTGTGTGTGTGTGTGTGTGTGTGTGTGTGTGTGTGTGTGTGTGTGTGTGTGTGCGTGTGTGCGTGCGTGCGTGTGTGCGTGCGTGCGTGCGTGCGTGCGTGCGTACGTGTGTGTGTGTGTGCGTGTGTGTGCATGCATGTGCGTGTCCTGTGGCAGAGTAGCTTCCTCTGGACTCCTGGTTTAGCAGCTGTTGGTCAGCAAATGGCACCACCATCCAGCAGAGTCACTTCCATTTCACTTTTCCTTTTCATTCCAAACTCCCACTACCATGGCTGAAGAAGTTTCACTTCAAAAATTCACCAAAAATTAGGAACACTCCATAGAACAAAAAACTACTTAACTGATTCATCCCGGAAACTCCTGGCCCCTAAACTCCTACTCCCCACTTTACTTTAAGGTTCCACAGTACTGTTTAACTTTCAAGCTTCCATCCAAAATAAACTAAACCAGTACTACAATAAAACAGCAAAATGTTCCACTAGCTCATCAAACAGAACCTTTCACTGCTCAACCTTAAAACAGCTTTATTGGCTTGAATTACCCAAGCAACTCAGTTACATTCAGCTACTCCTAGTCCACAAATTAATATACAAACCAGAACAAAGCAAAGCCTTACTAGACTTATTGCATACATACACCCCTGTTAGCCAGCCACTTCAGTCTGGAAACAAAATGCTCCTCTCTACCTACAAACCATACCTGTCAGCAGGAGCCTCTCTCTATGCTATCTAGCTCACTCCAGCAACTCTCTCTCCTTATCCCTTAAACATATCAACAACCTTTGCAATTTAAAGGCCAGTCTAAAAAACATCTTATACCTGTTCCTGCACCCGCATAACTCTAATAAAACAGATGCATGACCACCTACTCACTATAACTATGTGTTTCTCACTCTGAAGTCACTAAAACCTCTATATCTTAGCAGGTAGCAATGGCCTAACAACAAAAGAAGCTCTCACTTTCATGATAACATACTACTAATTTATGCTCTTCTACTTCTTCAGCCAACATTACTAATTATTTTCCTCACTCATGTCTTTCAGTAAAATTTCATCTTTTTAATAATCAGCTCTCTCTCCATGTCCTTAAATTTCCCTCCTGCTCATTATTCCTTCTCATCTCATTCTATTTCCCATCTGTTTCTCACCTCCATATATTATAACTATAGTCAATAGTTTGAATAACTATAGATTAGTTTACTTGATAAAGGCTATCCATTTCTGCAAAGTGTATTGCTACTTGTAGTACATATTATATTCCTGATTGCAATTTATTCTAGTAATATTCTTAAAATGTATTTCAATCTGTGTTTTATCTGTTGTGGAGAGTTTCTCTCTTTGTATATAATTACTTATCAGCTACTGTAAAATGCTTTTATGTGTGTTTTTGTGGTGCCTTTCTCTCCAGCTCATTGTAAAATATTTAATCTGTTGTGGGACTTTTCTTCCGTTGTATATAATTACTCATCAAATACTGTTTAAATGATTTTGAATCTGTTGTGGCGCTTTTCTCCCTGTGCCTCTCTTGAAGATGGGACATTGGCTTAGTTTGGTTTTCCTGGTTATCAAAGGAAAGATAAAATAAGATAGAGTGACACTCCCTAAAGTAAAAAAAATCACTCAAGTCCCCATTTAGAGATTTAAGGTGAATGATGGCTGAGATCAACAAGAATGCTGTTTTTTCCAAAAATGTGAGTGGCAGTCAGGCATATGTCCTTTTTTTATCCAGTTTCGCCAACATCTGCTAGTTAATATGTAGAGGAAATTCTGTACCCTTTGTTTAAATAGTGCACTGTCAAAGGGTTGTCTGCACTAATGCTGATGGGAATGGAGGAGAATTAGAAATCAACTAACTGAAGAACCCACGTCACTGCTCTTTTTTCCAGTAGGCCAGTATAAACCACACACTCTTGTTGGGATCATGTGTCTTGTGTAAAGTAAGTGGTTCAGATGGAGTCATCATACTTACAAAAATGTATTCAACTCTTTCAAAGTTCATTCATCCAGAAAAATAGAAAGGTTTCTTTGTTGCAAATCGTAACTTGTGGTCAGACATGCTAGGATACATCTAAAAGGGTCTGATGTCTAAGGTGAATAGAAAAACTATTGACAGGTTTACTCCACTGAGAGTTGAGAGGTCAATGAAGATGAGGCATTAGCATTTTATATAACAGAACTCTAGCAATTTGAACTCCATGATGCCTTGGGTATGCAATATTTCAACAGTTAAATTATGTTACTGAATTTTGATACATCAGAAATATATAATTCACTAGGAAACCAAAGATGTTATAGTGTTGCATGGAGCTGTCCCCCAAGAATCTGCCACTATTTTATTAAAAAACTTAAATGATGTCTTGTTGCTTTTTAGTCAATTATTGATGTATCAGAAATTGACAGTATGATGTACCCACTTGATATCCTCACTCAGAGACAAAGAAATCACAAAGAAATCTCATCTGGCAATTATTATTCACTCAGTCCTTTTTTCTGTGAGAAAACCTTTGACTACAGCTAAGTCCATTCTTATATCTCTGAACTACAGAATTCTGGCAATGTGGTTAGGAAGAGCAAATATTTCAGATTTTATGTGAATATTTAATTAACCAGAATAAAAATAAATACACACACGTGCTTAAAACAGGTTATTAACAGCATATGAATGAAGTACAAATTTGAAATTCAACATAGCAACTTCTTTGAATATAGGTATATGAAATAAAGGTCAGATTAAAATTATTTAAATGATAAAAACATCAGTGATTTCTAGCATGTTATTAAAATGGAGTATGCCATTTAGGAAACCTGTGAGTTCATTTATTTAAGAAAATCTTTAGACTAGGGTTTAATGAAGCAGTTAAATGCACTAAGAAATGTGTGATTTAATATTTAGCATTTATGACAATTTTGTAAAAAATGAAATTGTAAAGCTATTATGCAGAAAGTTCAAGAGAAAAATGAAATAGCTTCTTGCATATGAATAGTCAGGTTTGTCACAGAGTTTTTGACATCATTATAACACTGTTAACAAATTGCTATGAGATGCTATGATAAAGAAATATGTAATCAGAATGATTTTAACCATATCTTAATATTAAGTACTAAATGTGGGTTGAACCACTCTGTTAATGTATTATTTTTAATACCTGAGAAGAGTATTGATCAATGTCTTGGAGGCTATAAAAGTTAACCAAGTCCCAAAAGTTGTGGAGATATCCCACTGGCCTTGAAAAGGATTTGCCACTTTATCGTGATTTATTGGCCATGTTTGATCATCATGGTTTGCAATATTTGGAATTATTAATGAAATCTAACCTGAAAATGACTGAACAGTTAACAGTGGAAACACAGCAAATTGAACAATGAATTTTAGCAGACAGTGATTATATACGCTATCAGTTTGATCTGATCATGCCCGCATTTTTTCCAGTATTGACTTACAAATAGAAAAACTTAAACAGCAAAAAGTCAAAAACCTGGAAAGGGACCGTAATGCGTACCAGTGAGGTACAGCTTATCCAGAACACACGCCCTCCCAAGTATGGGGAAAAAAATCATCTCGATTTTGTTTGGTTGGTCTGATAACATCAGCAATGTACATGATCAGACCACAAGTAATGATTTACAAGATGATGAGGGTGTTACTGCCCAGCAGCCTAATAATTCAAAATTTCCTCTCTTCATCTTTCAGAAAGGCTGAGACAAAAGCAGCATCACCTACAAGTACAGATAAATACGGGGGGACCAACATTTCATCAGAGCCAATCAAGAAACAGTTCAGAGTACCATCCCCCTTGGCAGCACCAATGGAAAAACAGATACAGCACACACTCTCCTCGGACTTAGTCCCCTCTTTGTCTATTATTGATTTAAACAACAATGGTACAAATAGTTTGAATTCTAGCCCCCTTCAATGCAAAATTACTAGTAATGATGATGGTGATTTTCATGTTTTTAGTTTTAGTGAACAAAGCTTTGACAATACAGTTATATAGCTGTTAGCAAAGGAGATGACATTTGTTCCATCACGGCACATGAATATAGCTCAAGTGTTAATTGATTTAAAGTGTTTTGTAAGAAGGGTGAACTTTGAACTGTTGTTTAAGAATTTAACACCTGTTTCTGATGCTTTATGTATTTCAAGTACTTTTAATCCCCCTCTAAATTCCATGTTGCAGTTGTTTTATCGTATGTGTGAACTTGACATCAGAAAACTGGCCAAGGGGAATAGTCCTGTTAAGGGGAACCTAACTAAGCTCAAATATACTTTCGTTAAGAACATAAAGCAATCAG
Source organism: Protopterus annectens (assembly GCF_019279795.1). Classification (NCBI taxonomy): domain Eukaryota; kingdom Metazoa; phylum Chordata; order Ceratodontiformes; family Protopteridae; genus Protopterus; species Protopterus annectens. The sequence continues at coordinate 1,155,440,856 of NC_056743.1, read as the reverse complement.
ATTTGAGATTTATGAAACCAGATAAGGGAGGTGGGGTGGTGGTGGTGATGACACAAGAAGACTACAAAAATATAGTGAATTCTATGCTCCTGGACAGTGTGTATGAATGTGTCTTCTTGAACGAAGTGAATCAAGCATATAGGGGATTAAAAAAACAACATTCATGATTTGTTTATTGAAGGGAGCACATCCACTAAAGAATTTAATTATTTAAATAGTTAATTTCCACTCATTCTCTCCCTTTTCGGTATTCCAAAAATCCACAAGGATTTACAAAATCCACCTATGAGACCTACAGTGGATAGCAGAGGATCGATTATGCAAGCCTGTGCGAAACTGGTTGACTACAAACTGAAAAACATTTTAATAGAGGAAACCCATATTTATAAGGATTCTTGGGACTTTCTATTAAAAATCAACAATATTGAGTTTTATGATTCTGACCTTTTAGTGACCATTGATGTAATTCCCCAAGAGGTGGGCCAGATTTGGTTCATGGAATTTTTGGAACTTAAACGATTGGATACAGGGAGCATCAATCTTTTGGAAACCCTATTGGAAATAGTTTTGTTTAATAATTTCATTATGTTTGATAGAAAGTATTACCACCAAAAATAGGAGTGGCTATAGGAGCTAACTTTGGGTCATTTTGTGCAAATATAGTAATGTCCAAGTGGGAGAGGAGTTTTGTATTGAATGACCCCATGTGTTCAGTTCCTGCAGTACTCTACCAGATACCTGGATGATTTGTTTTTGGTCTGGTCAGGGCCACCTGAAGTCTTGAACGACTTCTTTGAGTATATTAACCATTCCACAGAATTTCTAAACTTTACTTTACAGAAAGATATGAACAGCATTTCTTACTTGGATGTCTTGTTACAGAAGGATACCAAAAATGGGTGTTACATTTCTAAATTCCATCAGAAGCCAACTTATTCCAATTCTTTTTTACATTTCTCCAGTGCCTGCCCTCTTACCCAGAAAAGGTCTGTGGTAAAAGGACAATTTGTTCGGGCAGAGAAAATGGTTTCTTATGACAAGGACTTATTGGATGAACATAATCTATTAGGAGAGATGTTTATTAAGAGGGGTTATCCATCGGTGTTAGTGGCCAAACTTAAAAATGAGGTCATTACAAGAAGTAATAGGAAGATTTTTAACCCCTTACTGAGGGGATTTACAGTTCAGGATGTTATTGATCTTCCTAGAACTGGCTTAGAAAACCCTGGTTTATTTGAAGTCTCTTTTATTACAGATTTCAACTTGGATAGTGATGTAATTCAGTGGAGAGTTAATAAGAATTTGTTATTACTTAAAGAAAGTGTGGACTTACAAGGAGTGATTCCTAATAAACCAAAAATGGTGTTTCGAAGGGGAAAAATTGAAAGAACTTTTTGGAAGATATGCCAATTAATAAAGCTAAGAAGGATGTTACAAAAGGGACAAATAAGTGTGGTTGATGTAATTTTTGTACGTGGATTTATAATGGACATTCTTTCACTATCAGAGGAAAGTGTTACTCCATTAAGGGGAAATTCAATTGTTGTAGTAACTGTCTAGTTATATTGCTTCATGCCAAGATTGTAATTGTTTTTATATTGGGAAGACTGAATGGATGCTAAAAGACTGGATGTACAAACATTTGTATGACATCCATTCCAAAAACATTATCTAACTTCTTGGCTAAACATATTAAGGACTTCAAAGCCCATAGCTTTAAATTTATGGTATTGGAATACTTAACAAAAAAAACCTGAGAGATGGACCCTGGCAGTTACTGATGGAGGTAAGAGAACTGTATTGGCAGTTATTACTTAACACCGATCATTGGCCAGGACTTAATAAATTAACTTTTATTTCTAGTGTCTTGAAACTTAAGTCTTTACGAAGATAGAATTTTGTTAGATATTTTTATGTCTTTAAAGTTGTTTATGTTTTAATGGAAGGAGCAGAGTAGTTTTAAAACAGTTTTTAAAACAGTTTGTCTTTAAATGTTTGAATTAAGACAATAACTTGTATCATATGATTACTTGGTTTACACATTTTAGTTACAGCGCTGGTGAAGGTAACTTTTCTGAAGAAGTCTTTGATACTAACAGGATGAAAGCACTTATCATCTGTTTTCATTTTTAAAATTAAAAGTTACAACAAGTGGATCGGGTTCGTTTGTTTTGCAGTTCTGCCGTTCACCATTGACATACATTTTTGTCTTAATATTAAGTACTAAATGTGGGTTGAACCACTCTGTTAATGTATTATTTTTAATACCTGAGAAGTGTATTGATCAATGTTTGGAACAATAAAGATTTGAACATGAAAACAATGAAACTAGTGTAGATAAAGAAAGACATGGAAAATTTTACTCAAAATGTTTAAAGTATAGTATGTTGTCTTTAGAAAAGATTATCCTAAAGTGCTAACAGAAAGACAGCTGACAAGATAAGTTTTAGCACTGTTTCACCATTTCCTTTAAATGGTTGCTATGTCAGCTGGGCACTTTACTTAGGCTCTTTGCTATGTGCAAATTGAAAGAAAAATACATGAAATGGTAATGGCAAAACTCCTTTTACATCCGGGAAACACTTTCGACAAGTTTGTTAAGTACCAGAAAATAATCTGTATATTTGTGTAGCATATCCAATCCATTTTTAAAGTTAGGTAATTGGTGATTGCAAGGTAAGTAATCAACATTTTCTGTAAACGACTGTTATTTATACCACTGAGATCCAAACAAGGTGCTTCTGGAACAATTTCTTTATGGAACTAGGAAGAAAGAAAAAGAGGAAACATTTACTAGAGTTATAAAATGCTGGATTGTTCTGTTTTGAAGTTGGCATGAACCTCCCTTCTGTGTTACATCTCTTTGTGTCAATGGTGGCACTTGTTTTCCTGAAAGTTCTCTGAAGAGCCAATCCAACAGCAGGCCCAGTGCCACATATCTAATGTGATACTTTTTCAAGCAGGGAGATGAAGAGAAAACTTGTCACTTCTTTTCATATATGAAACAGAGCAATAAGGCATGGAGGAAAGGGGTCAGGTGCCTATTTATGTATTTAATTTTTTGCAATACTACCAGTTCAATGTGTTTCTTATAGCCCTGAAAGAATTATTCCTGTTTACTACAATTATTTCCACTCCTGATGTGGTGAAATCTAGGATATAATGAAAAATTCCACTACCAAGCCTTAGAGAGTTTAGTGTACTCCTCAGTGTTCTGGCTTTACATACAGGCCACCGTCAATATATAATAACTTTTCTTTCTGCAGTCTTGTACTGATTTACTCAATGCATTCATCAAACAAGGAAGGAATTCAAAAGCTATATTCATAATATAGTTTATTATAATATATCCTTCTTCATTCAATGTCAAATCCACCATAACAAGTTCAAATGACATGGGATGCAGCCACCTATGACATACCAGGAGCTGTTCAGCTTCTTATTATCTTTTTAGGAAAGTTATTCAGTTCTGATGAAGTCTGTGTAATTATTTTGGATTAAAGCGCTCAACTGAATAATTGAATAAGATCTATGATTTTCTATTTTTATTTCATCTGTGGCCTCGCATTATCTATTATCAGCAGTGTTGTGTGAGGTTTATTGCCAAAGATGAAAAAACATTGTCCTTAGAAGAAAAAGATGAAGGATATCTGGCCATCTTCTTTGATTTGGATCAGTACCTAGTACCATCAGCTTTCTGTTTGCTTTCTAATTCTCTGCAATTGTAATGAACAAGAAGGCAAGGAAGGCAAGGAAGAGGAGGCAGGTGAAGGTTAGGCAGAGCATTAACTTCTTCTGCAGTACTAATTCTGTCTCCTGTGATATCAGTTGTTTATTCTTAGTTTAATCATGTATGTATTTGTTAATAAGGCTGAAGTCCCTTTTTTCAGAGGGACCTGGTAGTATTTGTCTGTTCAAACAATTTGCATAGAATCCTACAATATTTGAAAGGAAAAAGAAGGTGCCAACCCTATCATAAAGGATGAATTCCATCAGCAAAGCATGGTGTTGTCTCAGTGCTCTGCATCTAGATGACAGTCTAGCTGGGTGACATTTGCTAGTACAGTGATTGCCTGTATTATATTTACAGCCTCCATCTAGCTTCCCTTCTGATGCAGCTGACATAGTTTAGTTCAGCAAGGTATACGTAAGTAGTCACAACTATAAAACATTTCCACAAGTCACAACTATAAAACATAAGTTAACATGCGTAGACTTTGCTGATGCTAGTACGAATGTTACAGACTATGGAAAGTGAGACAACCACTGGGTCACACATTACTTTTGAATGATTATTTGACACATTACTTTGGCAGGGATGAAGTGAACCTGGACTGAAATACATCAGACTACTGTAACTTTCCAAGGTCTCCTACCCACATAAAAAGTGTTGACCTCTGACTCAGGATCTGAAGCAATGTCTGCTTTATCTTAGATTTAACTATGGAATATAAAAAGGTGACAATCAGCCTCACTGAATATATTGGAGATGTGATTCTCATGGAAGGGAGAACTCTTCCCTTTAGGATCCTTCTTGCTGTCTTAACTCTGCTCCTCCTGCCCTTATAATTATGTTCCTACTTCTGTCCTTAGTGTGTCCTTCTCTCCTTTTTCTTACCATAATATTTCTTCTCTCCTTACTCTGCTACTCTCTTTCTCCTTATTGTCTCCTCTTTCTCTCTGTACTTCAGTTTATTTTCTCAGGCTTTTAAGGAGTCTTGCTTTTTCTGCTACCTGATTTTGACACTGAAGACTTATGAGGAAATAAGGCTGAGGAGACAGACGTACGTTTATCTCTCACTTAGCTTTCTCTCTTATATAAAGATTTTGTCCTTGTAGAAAAGACTGGATTAAGTGTAAAGCAAAATAAAAAAAAAGTCT